>NC_046633.1:15795550-15824940 GCF_900324485.2 Mastacembelus armatus | reverse complement strand
CGGGCGGATCTCATCCACCCCCGGTGCTTTGCCACCGAGGAGCTGCCGAACTACCTCCGTGACTTCCGCTTGGGTGATGGATGGATCAGCCTCCGAATCCCCAGCCCCTGCGTGTCCACTCAGCCACCATGCTGCCGCTGCAAAAGATAAATGCTACAAAAGAGAAAAGCTGCAAAAGAAAATGCTACAAAAGAGAAAGCTGCAAAAGAAAAGGCTACAAAAGAGAAAAGCTGCAAAAGAAAAACGCTGCAAGAACGAAAACACCTGCAAAAGAAAAACGCTGCAAAAGAGAAACGCTAGAAAAGAGAAATGCTGCAAAAGAGAAACGCTGCAAAAGAAAAACGCTGCAACAATGAAATCATCTGCAAAAGAGAAACGCTGCAAAAAAAAGACGCTACAAAAGAGAAACGCTGCAAAAGAAAAACGCTTGAACAACGAAATCACGTGCAAAAGAGAAATGCTGCAAAAGAAAAACGTTACAAAAGAGAAATGCTGCAAAAGATCCATCCATCCATCCATTTTACCGTTATCCGGGGCCGGGTCGCGGTGGCAGTAGCCGAATCAGGGATACCACGACTTCCTTCTCCCTGGACACTTCCTCCAGCTTTCCGGGGGACAACGAGGCGTTCCCAGGCCAACCGGGAGACATAGTCCCTCCAGCGTGTCCTGGGTCTTCCCCGGGGCCTCCTCCCGGTGGGACATTCCCGGTGGGAACCTCGCCCAGGAAGGCGCCCGGAGGCATCTGGAGATGGCAAACCACCTTTTTCCGGTTGAGTACCATGGCCTCGGACTTGGAGGTGCTGATTCTCATCCAGCGCTTCACACTCGGTTGCAACCGCCCCAGCGCACGCTGGAGATCCTGGCTCGATGGAGCCAACAGGACAACAACATCTGCAAAAAGCAGAGATGAAATCCTGTGGTCCCCAACTGGACTCCCTCCGGCCCCTGGCTGCGCCTAGAAATTCTGTCCATGAAAGTAATGAACAGAACCGGTGACAAAGGGCAGCCCTGCCGGAGTCCAACGTGCATGGGAACGGTTGACTACCCGGCCAATGCGAACCAAGCAACTACCTCGTTTGTACAGAGACCGGGTAGCCCCCAGCAAGGGCCCCGGACCCCATACTTCTGGGCACCTCCCACAGGATGTCACGGGGACCCGGTCGAATGCCTTCTCCAAGTCCACAAAACACATGTGGACTGGTTGGGCAAACTCCCATGAACCCTCGAGCACCCTCGGAGTGTGTAGAGCTGGTCCAGTGTTCCACGCCCAGGACGGAAACCGCATGTTCCTCCTGGTCCGAGGTTCGACCACCGGCCGGATTCCTCTCTCCACACCCTGGCCTAGAACTTCCCCGGGAGGCTGAGGAGTGTGGTCCCTCTGTAGTTGGATGCAAGCATACCCACAAGGGCTGACTGAGCCTGAGACTGAAAAAGTAAGACAATCTTTAAGGGCACATAAATAAATGTTATTGCAAAAGCAACTTTGACGACAAAATGTGGGGTAGTGATACAGTATTTACTAAAAATGCCTTTACATATGTTTTTATTTGAACCTATGGTACAGAATATATATATCTCAAAATTGCTCCTCTAATATCAAAACATCACGGAATTCCTTTTTTTTAACCCTAACTGAGCTACTGAACTCTAGCATGAGCTATAAGATACTTACAGAGCACAATCTTAATGCTTATTGTGACTGAATAAGTTCATTGTTGCTCGTTTTACTTCATATGACCACAAAAACCCAAAACAAATCAAAGCACGGACTTAACTACTGGATGTTAAGTGAGACCAATACTCCAAATTCAACCACCTATGCACACTTTATGAGAGGATTGCTGGCTGCACCAAAGGTTGCACAACATTTCAGACTGAAGTGTGATTCTCACTGAGATCAAAACCACAAGTAACCCTTTTGTACTACAAAGGTTCTTTGTGTCCATGATTACTCCATCGTTGCATTTTTTTCCTCACATCTTACATTGGGGGTGATTAAGATGCAAGGAAAAAAATACAACGATGGACTAATCACGGAAACATGTTTTTAGAAACATGAGACACCCTTTCCCAAGATCCTTCATCTGAAGCATTCAGTTATTAACAGATTAGATCATTCCATTAAAAATGAGAAGAATAGTCTCATGTATCCTTGCCCAAGGAAGCTTCCCCACTCCTTGAGCAGGAAAAACAGCTTTAGGACAATCTTTAAGATGATGGACAAGAGCAACTTCTAGATCGATTAAGGACTGAGGTGCAAGTTCAAATAAGTGAACTGTGTTGTGGAACTTGAAGATATCAAACCTGACAACCATTAGTTTAATTACCAGTTTCGTGTCCATGGATCACTCATTTCAAAAGCAGGATGAGGACATTACTGAGGACAATTCCAGCAATGAGGATGACGACCATGAGCAGTAATGTCAGGCCACGCCTTAAAAACAGCTGTGTTATTGAGAGAACCTCTCCCACTGTAGTGGTAGTGGATTTATTCTGGTCTGCAATATGCACCTTGTCGTTTGTTTCCTCGACAGCAGTCTCACATCTGGCCTGGGGCTGTTTGTGATTTGAGTCTAGAGGTTTCAGGAAGAAACTTTATTATTAACAAGTATCCTCTGTGTAATACAACGGGTCAGTTATTGCACTGGTGGTTACCTGCATTTCTCATCTCGACCATCTCCTTTTCTTTTGTAATCAGGATTCCTGCTCTCACAAGTGCCTGATCAATGAAATTAAGCACTCATGTTAACAGAATGTTTTCACTTCATGTTCAGGTTAGGATGAATTTAAAATGCTTTTTGGTTGGTAAAGGGATGTTGCTACACACCTCTTCAGCAGCCTGTTTCCAATCAAGTTTACAGAGAAATATGATGAAGAAAGTTGACTGCATTAGCACACAGACGGCAAGTCCTGTCCACAGACCTGTTACAGAGAGTGAAAACAGGTTGTTATTGCTTTCTTGAATGTTAACAAACATTGACAAACAGGATGCAAGTCTTTATTATTACTTACCTATAATCCCCATGTTTGTTACGAACATTAGGGATACACCGATGGGGACACCAATGAAGTAGTATCCTACCAGGTTACACATAGCACCAATTAACTGTTTTCCTGCTCCCCTGAGAACTCCTCCAGTCACCGCCTGTCAGTGTCAAACCCATTTGGTCAAAAACATTGTGTTTGTCAGTGTCAGATCTGACATCTGAAAAAATGTTTCTTACCGCAATGGCCTCCCCAACATGCATGAAACCATATATAAACATGACATCAGCCACCCTCTGTACAATGTCTCTAAAAAAAAAAAAAACAGAGATTCAGTCAATCTAATCTCCATTCACATATCTCAGGCTAACTGACAAATATTATGAACAGGTACTGAAAAAATCTTTTCACTATGCCACATAATTAAAGTATTAATAACATAGCATGACAGGATGATTATAAAATCCTTTATGCCACTCCAGGCAAATTATTTGATTTAACAGACCTTTAAGTTTCTGTTTCTTGACTGTCTTTTAGACAGTCGTCACAGCTAAAAGGTGTTATTTTTCACTTGAAAATAGGAAAATGTGCTCACATAGTGCTCACCTTACGTAATCTTTTGATGTTAATTAGGTTTGCTTATGATAACTGAAATGGAACAAACTGGGCACCAGATACTGCATGTTAAGACAGACTGCAAAAATAACATGAATGTCTCAGAATTGTTGGTTTTGGCATCACTAATAAGGAGTTAAGTGTCAGTGTGACTTGGCATGAAGATGATTATCTTAATTAATATATAACCATGTAGACAGCAATATGAATGGAAGCCTGCTATGGCACACAGGCTGCAACAACATAACAATGATTCTTCTAGTGCAAGAAACTGAAGGCTATTTAGTTAAAGACTACTTACTGTGCTGTGGTGAAAATATATCCAATGACATGTCTAGAGAAGCCAAAGGCAGCTCCAACAAAACAAGAAATTATGACTGCAACAAAATAAAGAAACAATTAAATGTGTTATTTAAAAGAACAGAAAATTAGCTGTAAACAACTGTTAATAAATTGGCTAACATCAGATCCCAAAACTAGGAAGTTGATTCTAGCAAAGTGAAGTCTGTTTCCCCATAAATATGTGTTACTTAATCTGAAGTAGTATTTACCCTAATCCTAATTATCCATCTAACCATTCTCTATACTGCTTAGTCCAATTCAAGGTCATGGTGGACTGAAGCCAATCCCAGATGACAGGGTGCACTCTAGACCCGGGGGTCTCCAACACTCAAGCACTACTGTCCTACTTGTTTTCCAGATATCTCTGCCCTACCCACAGCTGATTACCTGGATCAGGTGTGTTCAGCCAATCAGAAAGTGGAAGGGCAGGGCTAGTTGGAATAAGTGGGTATAGATAATGAATGAATGAAAGAGTTAATTCAGTATAATTTCTGAATTGTTGTTGCTTTTTCTAATAGGTGCTAACTGGCTAAATCTAACAATTGCTAGTGCCAGCTTAAGAGGCAGGGGGAGTGTAATTTTCTTCCAAAGTTGGTGTTTAAAATAAAAACATTATGAGATGTGTCTATGAAATACAGCTTTTTATTTGGTGCATTGTTGGGAATGTGTATTAATAATAGACTTTTAGGCATTGTGAAATAACATTTTCTAGTATGAAATTAAAAAAAGGTCCTCAAAAATTATGAAACATTTCATTTAATGAAAAATTGTTTCTACTTTATGATTATTTAAGTGGTTTATATGTATTTAAAATAATTATTTAGTTAAATTACTGGACGTATGTATCTGCACTTAGCCTACATGCACAGATGATGGTAACCTTGCTTGATAGCTTGGCTTGATCTATGTTTCCTGCACCAAGTGCAATTCCAACCCGGACACTGGCAGCGACAGAGAATCCTAGTGGGAACTGTGGGAGAAGTACATAAATAATATCAGTGTATTACAGCTTCATTTGCCTTGAATATAATTTTACTGGAAAAATGGCCTATGCAGAAGTGAAGAGAACTGATATTTGTAGTTACCATATAAGCTACAATAGACAGATGATATGTTATGGACTGAGCTCCGAGCTCAACCTCACTAATCATTCCAGCCAATAATCCTCCTATTTCAAAAATCCACCACTCCAGACAAAGCATGAGCATACTGGGAATAGCCAATTTAATGAAGGGTCCCCATTCCTGCAGACAGTCTAGTGACCAACCTGTGGATCAGAGGTGCAGACGTGCAACTGTTTAGACTATTACATAATATCTTTATCATGTCATGTTAGAACTAGGATATACTGTAAGCTAATGTCAGATTTGCACTGGGCAAAATCTTTCTATTATTTATCTACATTATTGAAATTATTTCAATAGGTGTGAAGGTGTTTTTTAGAAAGAAATAGGGTTAGAGGTTATTTGAGCTTTGAGAACATGCATGTGACAGGCTTGAGGCCTACTATTTTATTTTATGTTATTTCTTGTTTTTTTCTGGTGCTGGATGTGCTGTCCAAGACAGCAGCAATTCTTGAGGTAAGCTTAAGGCCTGTAACTATGGGGCTGGAGCTGTCCTGTTGCCACAGTATAATAATGATACCAGTGGGTATTAGCCAACAGTGTGGCCAACATTTTGCTCATTCTGTATTGGTGCCTATGAAACCACTGGATGTGGACTTTATGGTAGATTATGGTTAGAGAAGGGTGTGTGCAGCCACATGACAGGACAAGAATCCAGGGAGCTTGCATAGGAAGGATCACCCATTTCTTGGCACAGTCCATCATGTGTTTTAATAGTGTTACTAATTTTTGTCAAACATTACACACTGGAACATTTGCACATTGTTGTGAAAGACCACTGACGTGATTATTAATAGAAGGGATAATGACTGGTCAGAATAAGATAATAATAATACTACAGTAAACCCCCAAAAAAGAGAAGAACATATTTGTATTAAACTCTTGTTGTGGTCAAAGATAAGGAGATATCTTACCTCCCCACGTGGACTTGTGTAGACCCCTCCAGCAGATGTAAATGTACAAAAGCACAGCCAGCACATACTGAGAGATGGCACTGGCAGTTGCAGATCCACTTCAAGAAATATACATTTTGTACATGCATATTTATATACAGTACATGCTGTGTTTAGATGCTCACTGACATTTTAGTATTTATCTTGACTATATGTCATAATAGTAGGTTGATAAATTGAAGCCTCTGTATAATATGACCCATTACAAAAACAGAGTGATTCCAGATTAATTTATGGTTGGACTGATCACCATTACCAACAAATTTCACATAATAATACACAATAACATTAAATTTAGTGAAAGATTGCAGTGCACAGGACCTTTGGCCACTATATAGTGTTTTGTGTATAAAATATTTAGTCCACCGCCATTTACTTAATTTACACAACATGTTGAGTCATTATAAGCATACATTACACACATATTGCATGTCATTGTTTCTCTTGATAGGACTGAATGTATAGGTATAAGAATAATTATGAAGTTCTAGCATAATAATGATGTAGGAAAACTTACGAAACGCCCATATCCAGACAATAGAGGAAGACGTAGTTGATGACTGCATTAAGGACATTTCCAATCACTCCAGTTATAACTTGAGGCCATATAATTCCCTATAAAAAACAGCAGAAGCCTGGCTCACTTTTAATTGTATTAACTGTCAATCAACTAACACATTTGTCATTTAACCTTGGTTAAGAAAAGTCTGAGAAAGTGTCACCTGATTTTGAAGATACCTCCCTTGCAGCTGGTACATAAAAGCAGCCTGCACCAAGAAAAACATAAACCTATTAGACACAGTGGTATTTTGACATAAATGTTAACACCAACATGTTAACATAGTCACATTGATAATTCTAGGTTATTTAGCAGGTGTAATGTTCAGTGTAATGTTCAATTAGCACTAAACTCAGGTGTACAGCTGATGCTGTTGGGAGTTTGATAGTTCTGCAAATATTTAGTGCAAACATTACGTTTCTAACAAACTTAACCAGTGGCATAACAATCTGCCTAACAGTTGAGATATTTAGAAAATAAACCTCCTTGAGCTAAATAAAAAGTTAAGGGATCACCAAAGTCAATATTTATCCACTACAAACCATAGTCCGTATATATTCTGTGTTTCTACATTGTACCCTGCTTACCGGCAGAGCTGGCATGAAGATCTTCACATACAGCTGGGAGAGACTTTGTTGAGAAAGATAAACAGAGCAAATACTGTATGCATATAAAATTGTGGGACTGATACATAAAATGGACATGTATGAGGTAATGAGATATTAGAATTCATCTTTCAGTGAATACCTTTACCAAAGTCCATGGCAATTCACTGTGAACCTAAAGTCCTAAATCAGTGATTGAATCTAACTAAACATTTTTTACATGATATACCAACTATAAGCTATATGGCACTGTCAGTAGTGTTTTCTGGGGGGATAAAACAATGACCGACCTGGCAACCTCTGGGCTCAGTTTGACAGCAAGCAATAGAGGTTCAGTGTTGATGAGAACAGCCCAGCAGGGGAAACAGGCCAGCAACAGGATCAGAATCCCCCTCTGGAGAATCACTCCCACACGCTTCAAGTTACCACTCCCATACGTCTGCATGAAACATGTACACAGATACTCAAATAATGAAGAGCAATATTAATATATAGTAATACATATATATGTATGTATATATCTATATCTATATCTATATATGATGTATACTAATAACCATGGTTCAAACAGAACTAATTTGATACTAAAGCTCATTGCTGAACTGTTTTTAAGGGTTGTGTTTGTCTTAGTTGGGGATCTTGGTTAGATAAATAAAGCAAACAAAGATCGGCTATAGGGACACTACCTGAGATATGAGTGTATCACAAGTTAACGACAAACCAGTGCCAATTGAAATACCAGTGACGTTAACCACCTGCAAATGAAACAAAATCAGCACAATTCAGGGATGAACACATAAAGTACATTAACAGCAGGTTAACAGCAGGTAGCACCTGCAGGTTGGAAAACCAATATGATGGATACACAGACAGGACTTGAGCAAATCTCCTCACCGCAATGGCTAATGACACTCCTGCCAGTTCTGCTTTTCCCAAATGACCACAGAACACAGTGCTGACAAAACTGATCAGAAAGATCATGGACTGAGAAAGGATCTGCAGTACAAACACAAAACAATAATCTTTGCTCATTTTCTAGATCATACAAGAACTAAATGTTTTACTCAAGTAAAAGTGTCTGAGTATTGTTAGTAGTAAGTTTGTAGTTAGTATTGTTAAACAAAATCATTAAATATATATTTTTTAAAAAAGTCCTTCTTGATGCTAATAGCCTATTATTATTCAATTCAGTTTTATTTGTATAGCACCAAATTACAATAAAATCATCTCAAGGCACTTTACAAAAAAACAAAAAAACCCAACAAGTCCCTTATGAGCAAGCACAAGGCAACAGTGGAGAGGAAAAAGTCTACTATTATATATTAGGCTTTTGGATTAATGTTACATATGTTGAATTTTGTTTCTGTTGTAGTTTAAGATTGGTCCAGTTTGTGGTGCTTTGTAAACTGTGGGTCAAAAAATCTGCAGCCGTGAATTATATTTTTATAAGATATATGTTTAACGATTTCACTGGATAATAAAAGCATGAAAACTGTCATCTGAACAGTACCCTATAGTAACTACAGCTGGCAGAGAGAGTAAATGTACTTAAACCACTCTCACCACTAGTACTAAGTAACTACATGAAGCAGAAACAGCGGCAGAAGCCTTGTATTTAAAGCTTAACTCGGGTCCATGCTGCTCAGCCTTATACACATACATGAGAACAGCACTCTAGACATATACTGGACTTAAATGACAGCCTGAAGGTTTAGTCTTACCACTGGTCCCGTTAGTTTGAAAAGCTGAACCAGCTCATTCCGGTACTCTGGGCTGATACAGGCAAAGATCCGTGCGCACTTCAGACAGGAGCCCCCACCTTCACCAGAGCCCCGAGCAGCACAAGAAGCTGCGCCCCCTGCTACTGAATCTCCTTTCTCTACTTCAGCGCATTTCATTTGCCGTCTACCAGACCCATCCATAACTAAAACTAAGTGTGGTGTTGTCTGCGGGCCAGAGCTCTCCCTTCAGCAGCCACAAAGAATGTCATGGGAGTAGTATTGTGATGGGTTTAATAACCAGTGAGGTGTCAGAGGAGGGATTACGCGCCTCCTTATACTCCAGCACCTGCACCACAAATTGTCCAGGATCCTAGTGATGCACCTACAGTGACTATTCTGTGCGTCTCCTGCACTGTGATGTTACAGATGGATGCGGTTAAAACATTTGTTTTAGGAAACGCGCATTGATGATGTGGACCATTAGCGCGCACTTTAACACAATTCATGTCAATTCAAGAAAATAAAACACAAATCCAAAACGGCTTTTTACTGAAAATTGTGCATATCAAGCATCACTCTGTATTATATAGTTGAAATTGGATATGATTTTTAAGGATTTATCCATGTTTCTTTATAAGACTGGAATCAGTCAGCTGACTTATAAGTCTTGCTATACGTCTAAAGTAATAATAGGCAGATATTGTTGTATGAGTGCTTTGAAATGTAAGTCTGACTTCATAACCTCATCAAGATTTCTGATTTACATATAGCACCTATATGTAAATATCAGTGTAAATAAAATAATGATCCATAATTATAAAGATGATAGGCTGCAACAGATCCCTGTGACCCTGAAACGGGAATAAGCGGGTATAGATAATGGATGGATGGATGGAGATAATGGATGGAATGATAAAGGCTTAAGCTGCTTGTTAAAATTCAGTTAATAAGAAGACTGAAAAACAGAGGTTCATGGATTGACCCCTGGAGCCACACACTGCACTCACATCTGTGCTACACAAAGTGAGCTCTTTCATAGGGCGGCTGTGGCCCAGGGGGTAGAGAAGGTCGACCATGAGAGACCCCAGAGGGTTGGTGGTTCGATCCTTGGCTTCCCTGGTCCACAGGCTGAAGTGTCCTTGGGCAAGACACTGAACCCCAAGTTGCCCCCGGTGACTGTTCCACCGGTGTATGGATGTGAAAACAGTGTTTTTTTAAAATGGAGTGGAGTATTTTTTTTAAACAAATGGGACATCTGAACAGACTGAGCAGAAAAACTTATTTTGAATTCACTAACAAGTCTTGACATACACTGATACACAAACTTGTCAAATGCATGTCAAATAAACTATGCATCATTTGTATTATGGCAGAAAGTAGGAAACTGAGGGTGCTGCTGATAGCTGGAGCTAGACAGAACAGCAAGCCACATCATAAAGCTTAGAGAGAATGAGACTCAGGTCAACAGCATGAGCAGTAGTACAAAAATATGTCTGAGCTCTAGGATGAGTCACTTGAGCACCTTCACCACCAAGATGCTGGTGATGATTACACCTACATGAACAAAAACCATGATTAGCAATGTCAGGGCAGGCTGTAAAACCAGCTGTTTTACTGACCGAACATCTCCCACTGTGGGGGCACAGATGAATCCACCATGGTCTGGACCCATCACCTTCAGTTTTCTGTCACCCTCCTCAGCACTCACAGAGATAGACAGAGATGTACTGACCATGGCCTGGTTATCACTTGGTTATCACGGTTATCACTTGGATCTTTGAGAAGGAATGTTTGTTATTAATACAATTGTCCTCAGAGCAGAGACATTTCATGTAACTACTGTACAGAATAAACAGAAATCAAGGGAGTGCCTTTACTCACCTGTATGATCCATCTTGACTGTCTCTTCTTCTGTGATTCGAACTGCTCTCACAAAAATCCTGATTGAAAACAGGAGGGACATTTGCTGATAGTGTGCTACAACCAGCCCAAATATGTCCCAAGACAAAGGAAAAAAATGCACGTACACACCTCTTCAGCAGCCGTTTTCCAATCAAGTTTGCACAGAAATGTGATAAAAACAAAAATCTGCAGTGACAAACCAATGGTAAAGCCTGTCCATAGTCCTATTACAGAAATTGGAAAAAGCTTCAATGGTTAAATGTCAGCTGACAGGCAGGAGGCACGAGATGATGCATATTGGTTCTGTAGTTTGGTTTTACTTGCAATGCCCAGACACACCAGTGGAGAACTCATTGAACCCAAGCAAATTACATAGAGCACCGACCAAGCGTTTCCCTGCTCCTCTGAGAACACCTGCAGCTGTGGTCATATATATACAGTATGACCATAGATATATGGTCATATCACACTCTATGTTAATATGTCTATGAAGTGTGCTTGGTAATGTGCATGAAAATGTTAATTGGACGTTGTTTCCCAGCATTGTGGCAGCAAAATGTATGAAGATAAATATTAACATAACATCAGCAACCATCTTTATAATGTCTCTTAAAAAGATGCAGATATAGATTTGGTGAGGTGAAAACATATACTGATAATCACACCTGATATGTAACATTAAAAGACAGGAGATGATATTTATTATAAAATGTCCTCAGCCACCTGATGAATGAGATCATCAAACATTAACTGTGCTCAACTTATTTATTCAGTCTGTTAGTAAAGATGTAACGCATCCATTTGACAGAGCCTGGCAACACCTTCAACCAGTGTTAATTTCAGTATGACTAATGGTAAATTCAAAGTTAAACATTCATTAATCACATGGCGGTGTCTCTGAGTCAGCATGAAGATTATGAAGTTTGTTAATGTGCAAGTTTGAACAACAAAAAATATAAAACCAAGCTTGATCAGTTGCATGGACTGCAACTGAGGATACACAAAATAAGTTAAAAGGTTATTATGTGAAAGAGTACACTCAGTGCTCTGAGGTAAAACTCTATGCAGTAACAATTTTGGCAATGCCAAGAGTAGCTCCAACAAAACATGCAACAGGTACTGTGTTGGACATTTTTTTTCCCTTAATAAATTAAATCAATTCAGTTTTATTTGTATAGCGCCAAATCACAACACAATCATCTCAAGGCACTATACAACCCCCCCCCAACAAATCCTTTATGAGGAAGCACTTGGCAACAGTAGAGAAGAAAAACTCCCTTTAACAGAAGAAAAAACCTCCAGCAGAACCAGGCTCAGTTTGGGCGGCCATCTGCCTCGACCGGTTGGGGTGAGTGGATAGAGGAGAGAGAAAACAACAACAATAAACAACCAATAGACACTGCAGGTTGGTGGGACCAGTAACTGCACATCAATGATATACAGCTCCAGGACCAGGCATACCTGCAGAAGGTACAGAGAGAGAGAGAGAGAGAGAGAGAGAGCACAAAGTAAGTGACATTCAATGGTGGAATATACATGTGAGGAGAGAGGAGGGGGGGGGTAGAGGAGCTCAGTTCACCGATGGTCCTCGGGCAGTCTAGGCCTATAGCATAACTAAGGGATGGTTCAGGGTTGCCTGAAGCCAGCCCTAACTATATGCTTTGTCAAAGAGGAAGGTTTTAAGTCTAGCCTTAAAAGTACAGAGAGTGTCTGCCTCCTGAACCCAGGTTTGGGAGCTGGTTCCATAGGAGAGGAGCTTGATAACTAAAGGCTCTGCCTCCCAGTCTGCTTTTGGAAACTCTGGGAACCACAAGTAGACCTGCACTCTGAGAGTGAAGTGGTCTATTGGGATAATATGGTACTATGAGGTCTTTAAGGTATGAAGGAGCTTGATCATGAAGGCATTTGTATGTGAGAAGAAGGATTTTAGATTCTATTCTGGATTTTACAGGGAGCCAATGAAGAGAAGCAAATATAGGAGAAATATGATCTCTCTTGCTAGTTCCTGTCAGGGCTCTGGCTGCATTCTGGATTAACTGGAGGCTTTTTATGGAGTTACTGGGACATCCAGATAGTAATGAGTTACAGTAATTTAGCTGTGAGGTAATAAATGCATGGACTAGTTTTTCTGCATTATTTTGAGACAGGATGTTCCTAATTTTGGCAATGTTTCCCAAGTGAAAGAAGGCAGTTCTAGAGGTTTGCGTTATGTGTGAGTTAAAGGACATGTCCTAGTCAAAAATAACTCCAAGGTTTTTCACAGCAGTGCTGGAGGCCAGGGCTATGCCATCTAAAGTAGCTATAATTTTAGAAAAAGCAATTTCTGAGGTTTTTAGGCCCAAATACAATAACCTTTGTTTTCTCTGAATTTAAAAGTAGAAAGTTACTGGTCATCCAGGCCTTTATGTCCGTTAGACACGCTTGAAGTCTGGCTAACTGCTTTGTGTTAGCAGGTTTCATAGATAGATACAGCTGAGTATCACCTGCATAGCAGTGGTAATTAATAGAGTGCTTCCTAATAACATTGCCTAAAGGAAGCATGTACAAGGTGAACAGAATCAGTCCTAGCACAGAACCTTGTGGAAATCCATAACTAACTTTTGTGTGCGTGGAAGGTTCATCATGGACATGAACAAACTGGAATGTGTCCGATGAATAGGATTGGAACCATTTTAACGCTGTTCCTCTGATACCAGTCACATGCTCCAGTCTCTGTAATAAGATTCTGTGGTCAATAGTGTGAAATGCAGTACTAAGGTTTAGCAGGACAAGTATAGAAAGGAGTCCACTATCTGAAGCTAAGAGGAGATCGTTGGTGACTTTTAACAGTGCTGTTTCTATACTATGATGTGCTCTAAATCCTGAATGAAACTCTTCAAAGAGTTCATTTCTGTGTGGTCTGGCTTAGCAACAGCTTTTCCAAGGATTTTAGAAATAAATGGTTGGTTGGATATTGGTCTATAATTAGCTAAGACTCCTGGATCAAGACTAGGCTTTTTGAGTAAGGGTTTGATTACTGCAGTCGTAAAGGCCTGTGGTATGTAGCCTGATACGAGAGATAAATTTACCAAGTCTAATAAAGATGAAGTTAATTAATGGCAGGGTGTCTGTAAGCAGTCTAGTCGGGATCTATGGGAGAGAAGCAGTCTAAACATAACTGAGGTCTTACAGGTGATTCAAGAGCTACTGTAGCAGAAGATTCATTTATTGTAGTTATAGGAAGCATCTGATGAATTTTGTCTCTAATGGTTGTGATTTTATTTGTAAAGAAACTCATAAAGTCATCACTGCTGAGAGCTAAGGGAACACTGGGCTCAACAGAGCTGTGACTTTTTGTCAGTCTGGCTACAGTGCTGAAAAGAAACCTGGGATTGTTCTTATTGTCCTCAATTAGTGATGAATATTATGCAGTTCTGGCTTTATTATATGTTAATAGACTGTTTTTCCAGGCTATATAAAATTCTTCTAAATTTGTGGAACGTCACTTCCTTTCCAGCCTTCGTGATGGTAAGGTATGGATATGTAAATTATACCATGGGGCTAGTCTTCTCTGATTCACTAACTTCTTTTTCAGAGGGGCCACAGTATCAAGCGCTTCACACAGTGAGGCTACAGCACTGTCAACAATATGATCAATTTGGTAGGGAGTGGGATTGAGGCAGCTGCCCTCCACTGTGCTGGCACATGGCATAGATGGAATCATTTTCTTAAATTTATTAACAGCGTTGTCAGATAAACATCTGCTGTAGTGGAATTTTCTTCTAAATGCTGCATGATCCAGTATCTTAAATTCAAAAGTTATTAAAGAATGATCTCACAAAATACGATTTGGGGGAAAAACTATTAAATGTTCAATTTCGATGCCATAAGTCAGAACAAGATCAGGGGTGTGATTGAAACAGTGGGTGGGCTTATTAATAATTATTTGATACCAATGTGATACCAATTGAATCTAATATTGAATTAAATGCAGTGCTGAGACTATAATTTTCAACATCTACATGAATGTTAAAATCTCCCACCATAATGACTTTATCTGAACTAAGCACTAAATCAGACATTCAGTTAAAAACTGAGTAAGGGACAGGTGGACGGTACACAATGACAAGTAGAACTGGTTTTTGTGTTTTCCAGTTTGGATGTGAGAGGCTAAGAGTGAGGCTCTCAAATGAGTTATAACTGTTCTGAGGATAAAAGTTTAATAATAAGTTTGAGTGTAAGATTGCAGCTATTCCTCCACCTCGACCTGTGCTTTGAGGAACATGACAATTTTTTATGACTGAGGGGGGTTGATTCATTCAGACTGACATATTCATCCTGCTGTAGCCAGGTTTCAGTGAGACAGTAAATTAATTTGGTGATCAGTTATCAAATCATTTACTAACAGATTTAGACGAAAGAGACCTAATATTTAATAATCCACATCTGACTGTTCTGTTTTTCATGTTCAATAAGAGGAGTGGTCTTCATTTGTATTAGGTTTTTATGAATAACTCCTCTTCTGTTAACTTCTGATTTATATGTTCGAGGGGCAGACATAATCTCTATGTAGTTTGAGGGGGGCGACGGCTCTAAGGAAACTGTAGAGAGGCGTTTTAGACTGAGTCTCTGCGTCCCGGTCCCCACCCGGGATTGTCAGGCTTTAGGTCGGCTAATAAACTCGGCCAAATTTTTAGAGATTAGAGCTGCACCACTCAAAGTGGGATGGATGCCGTCTCTCGCTACCAGACCGGGTTTTCCCCAGATCGTGGCCCAATTGTCTATGAAGCCCACATGGTTTGCTGGACACCACCTAGACAGCCAGGGACGGAATGACGACATGCGGCTAAACATGTCATCGCTGGTCAGACTGGGGAGGGGTCCAGAGAAAACTACGGAATCCGACATTATTTTGGCAAAGTTACACACCGACTCAACATTAATTTTAGTGACCTCCGATTGGCGTAATCGGGTGTCATTGCTGCCGACGTGAATAACAATCTTACCATATTTACGATTAGCCTTAGCCAGCTGCTTCAAGTTTGACTCGATGTCGCCCGCTCTGGCCCCAGGAAACATTTGACTATGGTCGCTGGTGTCTCTAGCTTCACGTTCCTGACTATGGAATCGCCAATTATCAGAGTCGGTTTCTCAGTGGGTGTGTCGCTGAGCAGGGAAAATCTATTAGAAACGTGAACAGGCAGGTGATGAGCCCTGGGATTCCGCTTAGAAGTATGTTTCTGTCGGACCATCACCCTGGCTAATTCTCCGGGCTGCTCCGGAGGTAACTACCCTTGGACCGCTAACAGACCCTGAGCTCGGTGGCTCCACACCAGCCAACGGGGCTAGGCTCCTCGCCCCCAAAGCTACAAGAACCTTACACTAATTACAGGTATCATTATCACTAAAGGAGACAGAGGAAAAACTAAACGTGTGGCACACGGAGCAGGAGAGAGAGAAGCCATGTTACTAGCTAGCTAAACTAACTGGTAGGCTAACGAGTTCTAAGTCTGGAAATAGCAATAAATACCGGTCAAAATAGAAAGGTACTTGACTAGTACAGTAATGTGTAGCGGTTAATGAATTGTTTAGAGAGTTTAGTTAGTTTTTAGGTATGTTTAACTAAAGCTAGTCTGTTGCTAATCTGTAGAGGAACTATACAGCACAACACACTTGCAATAGGAAGTGGAATCACTTACCCGGAAATAGTCTCCGTCCAAGCACTCAACAATAAATGCCCAAACTTCACCTATTGTAGTAGTTTAGAAACTGCATTTTGTTTTTAATTGTTATCTTTATGTAATTTTAAAATTTGATTGATGATCTGAATCGTTTGCAAAAAAATGAAAAATCAGGACGGGGGCAAGTACTTGTTCCTAGCACTGTGACACTTCACGAGAAATCAAGATATAGCTTACTTTTTTTCGATCGCTAACAAGCATCAGCCAATATTGAAACCTCTTCTCACTGCTGCAAACGACGCTATGCACGTACATTAAACAACACTCCGACAATGCTCCGACAGAACAAAGACACACAGTGGGTATAAACAGACAGAACCGAAGACTAATTAACACAGATGAAACTAATGAACTAACTAGAAATAAAGTTAACCAAGTTCACATGGGCGAAAACAAGAAACTGCCCCAAAATAAAAGTCCAAGACCGGACCTCAGAATTCACATCATTTTTTGTCTGTAAATTGTAATTTGTGTCTAGTACCTTCATCCTGTTTCATCCTTGGACCAAGGATGGACAGACTGCCAGATGCTATAGTGTAAACATGCTGATACTGCTACCAGTATGTGAAAAGTCTTCAGAAATACACCAGTACTTACTAAACCGCTGATACAACAGTCACATGACACTCCACTCCAAAGGACAGAGGAAGATGTAGTTGATGACTGCATTAAGGATGTTTCCAGTTGGTCCAGTTATAACCTGAGGCACAGTGTAATATGAATATCATATGTTAAGGTCATATTCCACATGCTTAATGGCAGCTTTAGTAATTATGCTTTAAAGCTGACAACAATAGCTTTGTGCTGAAACATTGCACCTGATTTTGAAGATACTTTTCTTGCAGCTGGTACATAAAAGTAGCCCGAAGAAGAAAAACAGTTAAGCAAAATTGACAAAATGACATTTGACATGTGTATGTAGTGAACATAGTGCTGGGTTTTATGAAAGTAGAGTAAGTACTTATACCAAGTACTTTTATGTAGTTGAGACTGTTGTGGCACTATAAGTGGAGACTAATGGAAACACTGCATTTTGTGTCAAGAGAATCTGTTTATCACAAGAATTGGTTATAACAGCTCAAAACTCAATCTGCTTAATAATTTAAGTATTGACAATGATATTGATCAGCTGGCCTGAAATGAGCCAGCTCTATTAGACCATAGCTGCTGTATTGTGTTTTAAATAGTGGTTGTGGACACTAAATAAAAAAACATGGAAGACTTGCAGTGCTCACAATAATTAAAACAAAAACAATCTTTCAACAATATAAATAAATATATACTTTAGCCAACGTGGGGTGAAGATGCTGCAGAAGCCTCAAATCTCTTTCCTGTAGCTTGTATTAGATTTTAGAGTACTGCTTAATTTTCAGGAAAAACATCAGGGAAGTGGACATAAATTACTCCATGTGATCCACATAAGACCCAGCAGCATGATACTGTTGTTGCAGATCTAGATGACTGCTTCCTCTTATTCACTCTGCTTGACCGAGACTGACCTGGCAACCTCTGGGCTCAGTTTGACAGCGAGCAACAGAGGTGCAGTGTTGATGAGGACAGCCCAGCAGGAGAAAGAGGCCAGCAGCAGGATCAGAATCCTCCTCTGGAGAATCACTCCCACATGCTTCAAGTTACCACTCCCATATGTCCACATGAAACACGTCCAGAGAAATTAAAAAAAAATAGTGGAGTTAGAAAACACACCACCAAGCAAGGGCTGACTGGGTCGAGAAAACAAACCTGATGCAAAAGCTTATAGGTGAGCTGTTTTTAATGGGAAAGAACATCTTGTGTTGAAAACTGAGATATGAGCATATTACAAGTTGATGACAAATCAGTGCCAACAGAAATACTAGTGATATTAACACCTGTTTAAAAAAAAAAACAAACAAAAAAAACATGACCAACCAATAAGATAATCAAAGCCAAGATCATGGATGGCAATATCAGCAAACAAGCTGGGAGGCCAGTATGGACACAGATAGACCTCAAAACCATGTCTTCTTACCGCAACCGCTAAAGACACTCCTGCGAGTTCAGGTCTACCCAGGTGACCACGGAACACCATGCTGATGACACTGATCAGGAAGATTATCAGCTGGGAAATGACCTGGAAAACAACAAACACAAAACCTGGAAGATGTTAACATAATAAAACATAACTGTTCAAACCACCTTGTCGAAATGCTGTAACTGCTCAAACACAATAATAGTTCATTTGATATTGTGTTACCGTCACTGCAATACACTGTGCCATAGTTCAAGTGGATTTGTTGTTGTGTGATGCATTAAGGTCAACAGGTCATGAAATAATCTGCATATGTAAAGTATAAGAGACGTCTACTATCCAAGCATGCATACTTTCAACAGAAATGTTTTTTTAAAGTGTTTTTATGCTTCACACTGGGAGTATTATCTATAACTTCAGTTGCTTTCCACAGTACTTAAAATGTATACATGTTTCAGGTGAGAGTGATCTAATTCTGGTTCATGAAATGTTATAAATGTTATCTTAAATTTGTAATTTTCATACAGTATAGTTCTCTTGAATGAAAAATAGAATCTTCTTTTTCTGCTCCGATGTTGAGAATAGTTTCTTTCCTTCACTGACACTGTTTAATGTTAATATTCACACACTCTCTGCAACCACAAAATGGGCTGATGAAGGATGGAGCACATTGTGCAAAATATGTAATAATTTGTTTGTAGCAATAAAAAGGTGGTACATTTTAGGAGTGTGTGTAAGGTCTGGCCCTGCAATAGACCAGTGACCTACTCCAGCAGATACATGTGACCGTAAATAGGAATAAGAAAGCTTATGCTTTACCAGGGGTGTCCTCTTTTTTGCAAGGATAGGCAAGGTCTAGATGTTGGGTTGTCTTGCTTGCTATGCTGTTGTGAGGGCTGTATAGTATAATAGTACCAGTTCAGGCCTATCAGCTTAGTTTTTCTGCTGCAGAGTAGGCTGTCCAAGCCAGAAGCAATCTCCAAAGTAAGCCTGGGGCCTACTAGGCTAGTTTGTCTGTGCCTGTTGTGGGTGTAGGCAAAGAGTGTGGTGGCTCTGGGAAGCTGGAACACACTGCTGAGCCTTCTCAATGTCGTGGGCCCAACTCAACAAAACACTATACGCAAAACACTATTGAGAGGGTGCCCACCTGATGACCCCACAGACTTGCCTCCACTGTCACACTTACACTGAAGCTCTACAAGTCCTGTGTATTTTAATTTAATGGATCTTGTAGTGGCTAATTGTCCATACAACTCCCACGGTCCAGAAATGTGTAAATGTGCACTGTTCTGTTGCTCTTCTGGCTTTTCACCTGCACAGCAACAATGGAGAAAACAACGTTGTCCTCCTTACCGGCTCCTATATGGCCACATGTCTGCTGATGTTCAGGTACAGTAGGAGTGCTCACAGTTTCTTTTGTTTCTTTACAGAATCCTTTGGTATCATCTTTCTCCACATGCAGGAGAGATGGGCGATTTGGGTGATCCAAAGTGTATATCCAAAGTGAAGTTTCTCCTGTTGTCTTTATCTTCATTGTTTATTGCAGTGACACTCGTGGCCAAAGTACCACCTTTTCTCCTCTGTTTTGTGTAAGTGGATCCTTTGGCCTGGCTCGCTGCAAATGTACCGTGAATATCTCAGTGGGACTGAAAGATGGTCGTTCTGAAACAATTTGGACTTGTTTTTCAATAAAGTTCATAAGGTCAACAAACACTACTCTGCTTCCTGTTTGTTCATGGATATCACATGCAACACTCTTCCACTTTTAGTTTCATTACAATAGTCATGAGGTTAGCTGGCATATCCAACTCTCATGTACTTGATGTGCTGTAATAAATTGGAACAGCCTCGAAGGAATAAAGCAAATGACTGCAGGACATTTACATCCTCAGGTATAACTGGGGCCAGTTACAGACTTTGTCCATGGTAGCAGAGGAAATTTTGTGTTCACTGCCAAAGTGTTCAACAAGGAGTACCTTTTCTCTCTGGTATCCTTGTTCAGAGGGAAGACACTGACAACTTTTTACAAGGCCTATTGGCTGCCCCCTGGTGTACTGTTCTTAGAAGTACAAGCAATCACTGAAGTTAGTTTTATTCTCAACACAATTTTCAAAGGTTCTCAAGAAGGATTTAAAGTGCAGAGGGTCACCATCAAAAACTGGTATATTCCTCACTGGTAGAGCAGATTTTGAATTTTGAGGCACTGTCCTCGACGACACTTTGATTCACGGCAGTCTTATTATCATTTAATGGTTTATATGAATGTTCAGCATTAGACAACCAGCTCTTTACATCCTCAATAAAGATGGAAAGAGCTGGACACCATTTTGTTTGCCTTTCCACCTCATCCTCTGGCAAATCCAGGGCTAAGAATGACTCATGTAACTACTGAGCTTCTTTAGAACTTCTTCAAGTTTAAGACGATCTGCCCTCTAGTGGTACAATAATATAATGCAAGTTTATGAATAAAATGATTCCTTATTTTGGGATGGTTGATTTTTTAAAATGGTGAATGGATCAGGCATAAAATAATTTTGAAGACACTTCTGACATTGTTTTTAATGGTGGGAGTTGAACATTACAAAGCAAGAGCAGATGTCATCATTCAGTCATTCACAATAATCCCTGATGAAACAACAATGCATTTTATGGCTTATGACAGCATGCTTTGTGAGTACTGATGATGACATTTCGGTTCACAGCAAATTTCCTCATGTCAGAAAAGTAATTCAGCTTTTCTCTGCAGTAAATTAAAAATAAAATGCTGGAAATAATTTTCTGTTGCAAACAAAGGGAACAAAACAGTACAAGTCAAAAATATAGTGTTTCTACTGCCATTATAAATATAAATAGAAACACTGTTTTCAATACTTTGTGTTCCTAGTTCTGTAGTGGTGAAATTTCTGATAACTTTAATTTCTCCAGTGAACATGCAGGTCCAGCATGCGTCAATCCTTTTTATCTGAAGAAACACTGCAAGTACAACTATTTGTTTACTATTTGTTTTCCATACTGGGAAATCTGTAGCAATAAAGCACTTGGTGGATGGGACAGTGTACTCTAAGCACAAAGGCCTTCCTGGCAGCTGTCTTCAAAACTCAAACTGAAGTATGCAGGTTTCTATGAGCTTAAATCTTGCACAACAAATGAAACTAAAGTGCTCAAAACTATATAATAACGCTGCATATATCTTTTGGGAAGTGGCACAATAACATCTATACCATGGGGATTCTGGATCTCAATGGACATACAGTACTTTACATTTTATGTTGCAGTCTGATACAACTGTTTAGACATTTTTTTCCTCAATCTACACTCAGAACCACATAGTGTATCATGAATCGGGAGAGTCATGACCAATTAAGCGCCAACACTAAACTCAGTTTTTTAAAAAAGCTTTATTTCTTTCTTGTATCAGAGAGCAGGATGAAACGTGGAACGTTAACTGACCAGAAGATGGAGACAAAAAACCAGGGGAGCTACGGAGGATGATGGTTACTGCCTAAGCACACACTCGGTACCTGCGAGGGGTCTAGACAGATGGCGGCTTGAATCCAGGACTTGGCCCGCAGAGCAACATCTGACGGTACTGTTTGTCTTGGTCAGGGACGCCTGGTGATCCGGCACGTAAACTCAAAATAGTCCGGTATTACGATAACAAAAAACTCCTCCAACAGAAAAAACTCAACGCTCAGAGGTGAAATGACTGATGGATTCAACAAGCAGCAACAAGAGGGTTGAACTCCTCTGGACTCAGTGAATAGGTACTTCTTCGTTTTACGTAGTCCAAACTAAGCACAAAGTTATTCCTCTTCTTAGCGACATGAAAACTCAAACAAAGGCTTACTTGAATCAGCGTGGTCTTCCTGAACAGAATGGAGTAGACATGGTTTCTTTGACCTGGATACACAGTAATCAGACGCAGGGTAGTCAGACAATCCGGCAACTTGTTTATTTCTATGGAGAGGTATATAAGCCATGAGCCGAACACAGGTCAAAACAATCAAACAATCAGTCAAGGTATAATCAAAGCAGAAAACCAGATCCTGTATGATCCTTCAGAACAAAAGCATATAACCGGAAATCAAGGATCATAACAGAAAAGCAAAAAATTAAGAAGGAACCCACCAGCACCTACAAGAAAAAGGTGATTGTTTTAAACAACTGCCTTTGACAGGGCTACCTACTGTATCCAGGGAAGATCACTGCATGGGCTCCCCAAGATAAACAAAGAAAGAGCCCACCCTCAGGCCCATCAGGCCCAAAAACCTGGTCATTCCTTATGTAGCGGGTGTTTCAGACAGGGTCAAAAGGATTTTTGAGAAGCATCACTTATCGGTTCACTTCAAACCCACTGACACACTGAGACTAAGACTAGTTCACCATGAAGAACTGACACCTAAAAAACAAAAAAGAAAAAGATGAGCAATGTAGTATATGCTGTCCAGTGTAGGGAAAAATGCTCAGAAATCTACATTGGAGAAACCAAACAACCACTTAACAGGACAATGGCCCAGCAAAGGAGGAGCAGCTCCTCAGGACCACAATCAGCAGTGCACCTCCACAATAAATGTTTTTATTTATTTGTTTATTTTTATTACAATGACAAATGATATGAATGGTCATACACTGTACAAGCAGCACTTTGTTAAATGACTGGTATGTTGAACTAATGATCCTTAAAGTAAAGCTAAAGAGCTAATAAACAGTGTGGCAGACAATAGAGGACCAAAAGTGGCACAAGGTCATTGCACCACTGAAATCAGTGACTCAATTCATCTTAAAATACATAATGTACCTACAACAGGAAACAATGTCCTTAACATGGACATTATTACTAATGTACCTGAGGGCTTTCTTCTTGATTCTTCTTTTTTAATCACACCAGGATTTGCACCATTTAAACCCTTTTGCTGTGAGACATCAGTGCTAACCACTGGACCACCCAGCACTGCCTTTTTCCATCAAAATACAACACCCACACCCACAGAACTCAAAGTACATGGAAGCAAAACTCGGCTTTACAAAAAAGGAATTGCAATTCAGGTCAGTGAGGACATGATCTTCTCTGATCCTTAATGAAATCAGTGATGTGGCAAATATGAAACCCATTTTCTGATTAATTAACAATTCATTAATAAAGTGAATGTAGCCTGTGGCATAATGAAATGTAGTGAGACACACTGACACATTTTTTGAAATGTCATTAGACAATATGAACATTAAAAAGGTAAAACACTGAATTATAAGATTATAAGAATTATAATTCCTCTCACATAATGAAAATCTGCAAAGCCATAAGGCAGAAATGAATTTGACAAGTGCACATATTTCCTCATAATTCAAGTTTAATGTTTTCAAAAAATGTAAAGGCGCCATATTATTAATCCAAACATGTACTTTTACACAATTTCTCACATCAAGGTACAACAGAAGATATGCAACATCAGAAAGGGAAGCAGAGAGACAGACAAATGTGTTGAACAGTTGAGACAAACAGTTATAGCCCTCATTTGTCAATGTGATCTTGATGAGTATACATGCTGTAAGAGCTAAAGTCAGAGACAGGAGACGAGGAAGGTTCCAGGTATTTTTAACTAAAGAAATTCAAGACAGTAATGTCTGATCTGAGTACAGTCCTTTAAGCCTACGGTTTCAAAGGTCCAATCTGCTTTCTAAGATATACACAATGAACTCATTTGAAAGCAAAACAACTGCAGTGTATAGATGATGAGTCAACCCACTGAAAAAACATGAACTAAGCATCTGTAAGAAATAAGCAGGTAAAGTTAGTTGTGTGGTTCTAGCCATGCTTCAGAATGAGAAGAGACCAAGAAGATAAAACACACCTGCCATGAGGGTCAAAGGAAGTGCTTAGCCACATCGTGGGCAGCTGTTTCTAACATTCATTCTTTTACACCATCATACACACTGAATAGCCCCCAGTCTGAGGAGGTCCTTGTTCTCAGTAAAGCATTTTATGTTATTGCAGTTTATTGTATATTGTTACCACATATTAACCCTTGACCTCTAATTAACAGTTAAATATAAGCAGTTTTACCAAAAACAACAACAGGCCAAGTATTTTCAGGAGAAAGCCTCTGACGTAGCTGCTTTATTTACTTTTTACTGTTAGCTGCACTTGGTAACCACGGCAACAGCACCTAATGACTCTTGGCACTGATCGCCTAAAGGAGTCAGATCTATGTGAAGTCATCAGTGCTTATTAACCAAATAAACTACTTAGAAACTGTTGCATGGATGTGTTGCATTTAGAAATGTTCATTTGATTCACACTCGCTCATTTATTATAGTGATAACCTTGAACAAAGCAGGTACGTCTCTAAGTGAAGGCTAAAATGGTATTTATTGACACATGGCTCTTAGAATGGCTATATCTTAAATAATAGATCTGTAAACCCAATCACCACATGAGCATGCAGTAACACACCACACCGCTTCACCCCATCAAGTAGGAATCTGTGAAAAACAATAAATTCCATCCAACACTAGCACATGTACAGTTTCAATGTCCGCACCATCAAATGGCGATCACAAAGTAACATTCATCCCTAAAGCACACTGAAAACTACATCACTCTGGAAAAGAAGAGGAGAATGGTGGCAGTTCTGCCCAATTACACGATGACCGTCCAGATTCAGGCATTTCATTGGTTAGCGAGTGCTAACCAAGCAGAAGAACATTCACAAATTAATGACAAGGCATCTTTTTTGACAACTTGAGTTTCTTAATTGTGCAGATGCCTGACAGAAAGCAAACTAACTGTGGTCAGTCCAAGTAATGATTACTGTATTTCTGAAAGTACAAGGATAAGAAAGCACTAAGGAGAAAATCTAGCAAGTTATTTTACTTTGTTTCCTGACATAATGGTAACGGAAACAAGAAATGATAATGTTGATGCCACAGTTTAGCTGTTTACTGGCTCAGTTTGCCTCTGTGTCCGCTTGTACAAAACAAAGGTCATCTTGCGATCAGCAAGAAACCTAGCTTTTGTAGCAACAACATCCTGTTAGCCAAGCTAAGCCAAACTGTAAGCAAGAACAGATGCAAAAAGCATCTCTTTGCTGCATCAAAGCATAGCTGCCATGGAGAGCTCTTAGGGTTAGCAGCCAAAAGCAGCAATGGTGACGGGCTAGTGCTAACAAAAAAAAAGGGCAAACACTGAGCCACTTACAAACTCTGCACATCACAGCAAGCCGTTCTTCACAGGAAGAAGACAGAGCAGGAGGAAGGGGTTGTGAGCAATAGAATAAAAACGGATTGGACAAAAAATAATGGATTAAAGTAGTTTCCTAGGGAGGGAAGCATCCTCATTTCAAAAACTGGGGCCTAAAAACCCATGATGCTCGTAAGGTATTTCATGTCACAGTAGCAACATTACAGATTTAATCGTACGTCACACGTGGCACTGTGTTGCTGAAGGGAGGGGGGACTGAAAGAAGACAGGAGTGAAAAATGAGTAATCATGGAAGAACAGTGTTTGAAATTAAAACTGTCATGGTAAAACCTTAGAACAGCAAAAAATATGGACACATACACTATATGTTTATAGGACAGACAAAAATGTTTTTCTTTCACTCCTGCATGGTCAGTTACCAACCTGAAGTCCTCAGAGCCCAACACCTCAGTGTAGTACATGACTTTACACTTGTGCGAGGAGACCTGCAGGGTGGCCAACACATCGTCCACTCGGGGCAGGTTGGTGGCCGAGCAGGATGGCATGTTGTGAAACTTCCACTGGAGAATGTAGAAACCTGGCCACCTTGTAATATGAGAGCCCTGCAGAGAAAAGAAATGCATTACCCATTAGCTATGAGTAGCTGCTCAGGTCCCAAAGACTGAAACCCACTGAATATGTTTTAGAAAAATAACATGGGATCATCCATCCATCCATCCATCCATCCATTATCTATACCCACTTAGTCATAATTAGGGTCACAGGGATCTGTTGGCGCCTATCCCAGCTCTCTTTGGGTGAGAGGCAGGGGTACACCCTGGATAGGCCACCAGTCCATCACAGGCCCACATATAAATGAACAACCTCACTCACACTCACTCCTATGGGCAATTTAGAGTCACCAATCAACCTGACATGCATGTTTTTGGACTGTGGAAGTACCCAGAGAAAACTCACACATGCAAACTCCACACAGAAAGGCTCATGCTGGGTTTCGAACTAGTAACATTCTTGCTGTGAGGCAGCAGTGCTAACCACCAATCCACCGTGCTTCCAATAACATGGGACCATTATCCAGTAATCTGCTACTCTTGCATCTCACCTGTACACTCTCACCCTCCTTGCAGGTGAGTGGGGACTCCACCATGCTGTAATCCTGCCCCAATATCCAAGACTTGTCAATAAGTTGGACGTTGTTGCCGCCTGGGGAAGTGATGCCATGGGCCCCGAGGGGGTCTTTACGAGGCAGCTGGGGGGCCCGCTTAGAGTGGTAGATGTTGAAAACTACATCGCCTTTGCACACATCAAAATCCCAGGTGATCACTGAGGAGGCATCAATGATTTCTATCAGCAGCTGGTTGGAGAAGGGGAGGAAGGCAGAAAATGGAATTAAAGAGATGTTTCAGGAGAGAACCACAAGAACAAAAGTCAAGAGAAACATTTGACCTCTTTCCTTAAATCCTATTTTCTTACCATACATCTTTTCTTTGACAGAAATAATGTCAGGACAAGTTGGCAGTGAACCTTACACTCTTTAATTCTTTAGTTTATATCAGTGATGAGGGCAGCACAGGGGAGCAGTGGTTAACACTATTGCCTTTAAGCAAGAAGGTTCAAATGAGATTCAAACCTGTGGCTATGAATATGTAGAATTTGCATGTTCTCTCTGTGTCTGTGGATTTTCTACAAGTACACTGGTTTCCTCCCACAGTCTAAAACATGCAGTTTGGGGTTCGGCTAACTGGTGACTCTAAACTGCCTGTGGCTGTGAATGTGTTTTGTCTCTATGGGTCAGCACTGTGAGAACCTAGTCAACCTGTCAAGGGTGTACCCTGCCTCTCAGCCAATGGCAGATGATCGGCGATCCTGGAAGTTCCAGGTGAAGCGATAGAGGGTGGAGGTATAACAATGAGAAGAGTAAGGAAACTAAACTCCGATTTATGTACTCTTTTTATGGTGGCCAATATTTGTTGTGAAATGTGGCACAATAGAGAACTTAGAACTGAGAAAGCTGTGAAGTTATAAGCTCATTATCAAATAAAAACTCTTTCTGCTTATGATGATGTATTTGTTGCTTGGGTATAAATTATGTAACATGACAGTGATAGCAGCTTCTCTTTAAAAGCTATGCCAAGTGCTCTACTATGTACGCAGGAACCATTAACAAAATCATCTACAAGCATTAACCACCAGATGGCAGAATTTTCGTGCACCAGGGACATCATGCCCTCTGTTGTCCTGCCCTACACTAATTTAAAAACATCATGCAGACTTCACACATTTACTTCTTACTTTGTTGCTCTACGTTCAGCCTCACCTCGTGTGGAGCTCCCTTAAAGATGCTGGCGCATTGGTAGATTGTCTCAGTCCACAGGCGAACATCCTCATTCTCAAGCTCCTCAGCTGTTCGGTACATGGATTTGGGAACCAGACCACCTTCTGGTACCTCACACTGAAGAGATAAAGCATAACATGGACATGCATGAGCAGAGACAAGAAAATGAAATTGGGTTAGTAAAGGAGATCTCAGTGTGTCTGGGGTCTTGTCCCAGAAAATTCACATTCTGAATTAAATTATATTTTCATATAATAACCTACAAGTTGAAGTCTTCCACAGGAACTTACCATACACTCTCCTCCCAGGAAGTCAGGGATGATCTCCTTGTCAATGTAGTCGACCAGGCCTCCAGTCCCCTGATAGTCATTGCCAGCATAGATCAGGAACTTCTTACGGGTGTTTTCATCAATAAATGGACTCACCTAAGGTCAAAAGCAGAAGTGAATATGGGACATGTTATTTTGGTTGTTTCTTATCTATTCCAATGCAAAAAAAAAAAAAAAATGCATATGCATTTACGGCAATAACAACAGCAAGACAGCATGTGTGTTTAGTCTTGAATTTCCAATGATAGGCCATAGTGCTGTCATAGTGCACTGTGACATACTAATTTTAATGTGTATGGAAACCTTTCACATCCATAGATAGTACTGTCTGAATGCAACCACAGGGGGGCACAATCCATTGTCTTCATGTGTTGGTTCCAAGTCCGGGTAAATGCAGAGGGTTGTGTCAGGAAGGGCATCCGACGTAAAATCTAAGTCAAATCAAACATCACAAATATGACTTCCATACCGGATTGGTCACGACCTGGGTTAACAACGACCTCCACTGGTGCTGTTGACTTACAGGGTGCCAGTGGAAATTGGACTACTGTTGGTCTAAGAAGGAGAGGAGGAAGGCGTGTTCGTAGGCAAAGACAGAAGAGGACAGGCAGGAGTGTAGGACTTAGAGTAGGGACTTTGAATGTAGGGACTTTGTCAGAGAAAACTAGAGAGTTGGCTGATATGATGGAGAGAAGAAAGATGGATATCTTGTGTGTTCAGGAGACCAGGTGGAAAGATAGCAAGGCCTATAGATTAGAGGCAGGGTTCAAGTTGTTTTATCATGGTGTGGATGGAAAGAGGAAGGGAGTAGGAGTTATCCTGAAGGAGGATTTTACTAGGAATGTTCTGGAGGTGAAGAGAGTGTCAGACAGGGTGATGAGTCTGAAGCTGGAAGTTGAAGGTATGATGTTGAATGCTGTCAGTGGTTATGCCCCACAGATTGGATGTGAGTTAGAAGAGAAGGAGAAATCCTGGAGGGAGATGGATGAGGTGA